>NC_081180.1:178202985-178237626 GCF_029867415.1 Vicia villosa
AGGTGCTGTGACACAAATGTAAGTTAGAAGCCTCATATTACTTTAAAAAGTGGAAATTGACTAATCCATATGTGAGAGGACTTATAACCCCCATCAAAAATCAATATATAAATTAGAGGACTCAAAAATCTAAATTTTTATGATTAGTAGAAAATTTTGATAATTATTTTAATTTCAATATCATCCAAATTCAAAATTATCTAATTCATCAATTTCACCACACTAAATAGTTGCCACGAAAATCCCTACTTTCTATATAATTTACATTCATTAGTAAAAAAAATTACATTAACCAGAACTAAGTGTTAATGTATATATAAATCAGATGAAGAAACTGTTGTCATTTTTTTTTTAATTTCCTTGGTGACCCAACATTAAGGAGAACTTCAGCAAAAATATTTTTAAAAACACAGTTATAGAATCCTCACAAGTTTAGGAAAATTGGGTGAAATTTTTTGAATTATATTTATAACTGGAAGTAATAATTGAAAAAGTTTCAATCCACTGTTTATTTTTGTGGCTCAAACCACTCGACATTAATTCTGTGTCAATTTTTGTAGAAAAGAAAAAGCTATCATTACTTCCATGGTGTACATGAAGAAACTTGTCGATTCAGGACTACCTAAATATTAGAATTGGTAGCATAAAGTGAAATGAAAAACAATAAACACTTACATGAATGAGCTTTAGAATGAAAACCATAACTTAAAAGGCTACAAACAATCCACAAATCCTAACTCAACTGACAGAAGCCGATATTGTTAGGTTGAAAGCCATCGCCAGAGCTCAACCCTAATACTTACGGTTGTATGTGTAAATTCTAATGGATATTACCACTTCGTCTACCGACTAAGAAAAAAAGAGGCGACAAACAAAGTCTAACTCAGAAATTTTATGTTAAACATGGTAGTATAAGTTACAAAATTAATACTAACATTTACATGTAAGATGTTTGTATTTGTTCTCTCCATAAGCAGTATCCTTGCCAACAACTGCAATTATCTATTCTATCATTATACAAACCTGGACCTGTCATTGGGAAAAGAAGCCACAAGAAACCCACAAGTCCCATTATAGATGCTACACTTACAAACCCTGAAAAACCACAGACAAAGAGTTAAGTCCAAAATTACATTTACGATTCCTGCATTCATGATTCCGTAAAATGACATCTACGTACCACTTCTCAGCGAATACAACACAGGCAGGCCCATAAAATTACAAAATACATGAGCAACTATTGGAGCAGCAAGATGTCCTGCAGAGGGCAAGCAGAAAACAAATATAAGGGACAAAAAAGGATGCTATAATGTACCAAATTTCGTGTTTTATACGCACGTTCCGTCATAATTTAATAACAGTCAGACCATATATGTATTGTAGCCATAACCATCAATCAAACATCACATACCTGTTCGAATAAAAAGGAAAGAAGCATATGACCCAAAGATAACAGTGTAGCCAAGCTGGAGTCCTGTAAATGGTATTCATTTGACTGAGATTATTATCCGACAATACTAAGTTTAGATTCATGAAATTCCCCAATGTGTTAATGTAAACATTGAGAGTACCTATAACCATAGCAGCCTGCATTATTCTGCAGTTTTGCTTGATGTATATCTCCGTGAAATGATTTAAATGAGCTGCACACCAAACATGCATTGAAAATTCGCAGAAAGTCTCAAATAAGTTGTATTTGTAAAGGACAATAATACTAGCTTATTTTATTCTGTACTCCACAGTCAAATGGAAGTTTATCAAATATTGTTCAGTGATTTTAGTTTTCTATCAAAACTTTTATCTTCCATGTGTGCTACGCAAAATATGCAGTAATTTCATAGAAGTATTTAGAACTTCCAAAGCCCAAACTGTTACTATGCTTATATCTTAAGAGAATTATGTTGAAAGGGGTGTCGGTGAGTAATGTAAAATATACGATCTAAAATATAAGGAAATATCTTCTAGCTCTACATAGTTTACAATAGTTTATTGACATGTTATCACTAAACATAGCACTAGATAGAATACATTATGACGTTGTTTAAATCCCTAACGATGCTATGCTATAATGGATTTTGATGACTTCCTTTGGACATTTTTGAACTATTAATGCTAAAGCTAGAGATTTTCATGTATACACAATTACAGAAAATTCTACTCTGTAACTTTAAAAACCAGATACAATTTCTAGATTTTACATTGACAAACTTACCTAAGCTGAAGAAAACGGGGCATAGAATCATGGCACTGTATGGTTTAAACCCTCCACAGAGTAGTATAGGTATCATGCACGCCCTAAACACCAACTCCTCAGTAAGAGGTGCCTGTTAGTCAGCATATCATAACAAAAGATTAACATGTTCCGTGGGAGAAACAACAACGAACCGATAAAATATGCCGCCTAAGTTGTACGTGCACTCACAAGCCAGCAAATGGTATTTACTTGGTAATTTCAATTCATTATAGGCAAGCACAAAATTTATGTAAACGCATGGTGGCAAAAGGTTCACAACAAGTAAAATAGTGATAATGATACGAACCACAACATAGCTTCGCCATGTCAAAACATTTGATGAAATTGCAGACAACCAGTCGATAAATCTTGCCGAGGCACGTTTGAAGGAATCAAAGGAAAGCCCATCATCGAAAAATGTATGTTGCCTCCAAAAATCAAACAGCAGAAGAGACTTGAGGAACAAAGAGCCAGCATACATTAGAGAGGTCAAAGCAAGAGGAAGAACCAAAGCCTGCCACTGTTTCATACAGAAAACAGTATTTCAGCAAGGAAATTTAGGAACGAACGGGTGACCCTGTTTTCCCAATCTGCATACCACAGAAAGAGCATAATTTTGACATCACCAGTCCACACAAAACAAAACAATATAACCTTTATTCTATCCCTCAATTGAACCTTTGAATGTCTTATGTGATGGTGAAACTCACCATGTGATCCACTCGGACTCCATAAACACCCAAAATGCATGTCAAGTTCCTAGTTTGTACCTGTCCCACAAAGTAAATTAACATGGTGAATGGTAACAGTAATAATTAACAAAATATAGATGTCATAAGAGTAAATTAAATCAAAGGAAAAATGCAAATTATTTCCTGAAGTTTCACTACTAATGTCAAATGGCAGCTATAGCTATAGTGTAGACAAATCTTAACAAATTGTTATTATTCAATGTGATTTAGTACAAAGTATCATCAGATGGCGGCTATAACCAAGGGTGTCAAGATCGGGATATTGCATAAGATCAGGAGAGGATAGTAAGATCGAAAAACATAAGATTGTATCCAAGATCGAATGATCCTACCCAATTATTTTTATAAGATCGAGAAGGAGTAGAAAGATCGTACCAAAAATCGTAAGATATTACTAAAACTAAAAAATAATACTATATATTTGAAGATTTTTTATAAGATATTTTGGTAAGCAAGTGTATTCGTGGAAAAATGGCCTCCGCCGAATTGTAATTGTTGTACCTCGGCATTTTGTCATCATTCTCGGCTTGTAATTATGGTGGCCGGAAAATGGCCAATCGTTGCCGGAACTGGCCAATATCACACACATAATCAATGGTTTTACGATTTTTTTCACAATTTGGCTACAACACACGATTCTACTTAAGATTGGAAACGTTGGGGGGAGTGAGATCACAAATAATCTCAAGATTTTGAGATCTAGATCGAGATCTGTGACTATAACAGCCCTATTGAACACTAGCATAGCAGAATTTTAACAAACCACTAGTTTCCGAAAAACCAATATTGACAACATTAACACCTAAATAAATGCATTTCTCCTAAATATTTGAAATACGTAAAAAGTTTTTTTTTTTTTGTTGAAAAGTAAATAACTAGCTTTGAATAGACTCTACCAAAATTATTTTGATAGAAATTAGCCAAATGCATAGGTAAGCTAATTATGTGATGTAATTCATGAGACAAAAATACTCAAAAGCCCTGTTAAGAGAGACACTCCAAAGATATGTGAAAGTAGTCTCTGGTTATTTTTGCATTTTCTTAGTCAAGAACATGAAAAACTTGAACTAAGCAACTTCACCTAAGTTTAATCCAAAAACCATGTTACATATCTAACAGTAACACACAATGGTAGGAGAGGACTAAACTTACAACTGCGTATGATCCTATTCTAGACCGCCCACAAGGCCCAAGACAAAAGGCTAAATGATAAAGCAAGGATAACAATACCTATTCTAGACCGCCCACAAGGCCCAAGACAAAAGGCTAAATGATAAAGCAAGGATAACAATACCTATTCTAGACCGCCCACAAGGCCCAAGACAAAAGGCTAAATGATAAAGCAAGGATAACAATACCTATTCTAGACCGCCCACAAGGCCCAAGACAAAAGGCTAAATGATAAAGCAAGGATAACAATACCTATTCTAGACCGCCCACAAGGCCCAAGACAAAAGGCTAAATGATAAAGCAAGGATAACAATACCTATTCTAGACCGCCCACAAGGCTCAAGACAAAAGGCTAAATGATAAAGCAAGGATAACGCGATGAAGAGCAGGTCTCCCTGAGACCGGAGCACTGCTGAACTTCTAGATCAATCAGACAGTTGGCCACAGTCCACGTGAGGACTCCACGCATTCTATTGCAAAGTGTTCCCACTATTGAAGAGGAAAAGCGCGTCAATTTTGGATATTCAAATTCATTCTAACTCTCGCATCACTTTCATCCTCTTCCTGATTTGGACGTCGGAGTGTTAACCTATCAGTAGTAGCTCAAATTCACTACTTCATCGCTCAATGAACTATAGTAATTCTGGTTCCACCAAGGAACCAATACAAGCATTGACAATACTAATTCAAATTGCATATAATACTTAGAACATAAAATTAGAAACACTAATAATAAACAAATTGAAGCAACCTAACGAAAGAGATGAGAAGCATACATACGGGAAGAATGAAAGGAGTGATGAAGAGGGAGAGAGTGGTTGAAACGACGGCGCATAGGAATCGTCGGATCATGAAATTGGTGTAAGAAGAAGGAGGCGGGAGGCGGAGGAGGAAGGTCGGAGCGTATAAGGTTGCGACGTAGAGCAAGGCCAACGCAATGCAAGCGAGGACTGCAATGGGTTTGGAAACGGCGTCGTTTTGGAGGTCCATTGAGAAAGCTTGTTGTTGGGGTTGCTGTAACCCTAGAGGAGGAAAGGACATGGTTTGACTCATGTAAGATTGGTACTTTCGAACATGGAGAAGTGCTTTCGGCTAGCGCTGGTTTGTCTTTCCTTTTCATTTAATAAACTAAAATAGATATAATTGAAAAAAAAAATTAAATAACAATGTTTAAAGAAAAATTAAATAACAATGTTTAAAAAAAATTACCAAAGTGTCTAGGTTGCAGGATCCCCGTAGTATGCGTCAAACTATTCGGCGCATTGATATAAATTTTCTTGAATTAGCCAATTTATTGGCGTATAAGTGTTTGTAAAAAGACAAAAATAAAAACACTCATATAGGCGTCAAACCATTTGACGAATACACCTAATTTTTGTACCAATGCGCCGATTCATTTGGCGCATACTCCAGGGTCCTGCAAAACCTAGACACTTTGGTAAATTTTCTGAAAAATTTGTTTTGAAAGCAATAAATGACACTCCAGGTATTTTGAAAGCAATAAATGAAAGCTATAAACACTTTCCCAGGTAAAGAGGAGGCTCAAAGATGTATGTACTGAACCTCAATGAACAGCTTTATTGAAAAGCAGTTGAATGCTTTATTCGAAAATAGTTTAATGTTTGAATTGAAAGTGAAATTGAAGCTTTTGAATTGAAAAATAGTTGAAAAGTTTGAAAACAGGAGAACTGAAGTTTGGAGTTTTAAACCTTAGAAGAGGGGCCAAAAGGTCTAAGAGCAGTTTTACCGGGAATAATGCTCCTCTTAGTACCAGAGTTTTGTTTTGAAAAACTGATGAAAATAGAAGAAGATAAGGCTTTAGGTCTTATAACTCAGAAGAGGGGCCTAAAATGGTCTAGGAGCAGTTTCACCAGGAATAATGCCCCTCCTAGTCCAGAGTTTTAAAATAGATGAGAAGGTTTTGTACAGAAGACAAAGTTTTGAAAAAATGACAAGTATGTACAAAAACAAAAGTTCATATGAACCTTTATTGTTTATGAAAAACAATTGAAAGAACTTTGATGTTTGAAAAATGTTTTGAACTGAAATTGAACTAAAAATGAATTGAACTGAAAATGGACTGAACTTGAAAATGAAATGAAAAATGAAAAAAGAGTTGGGACTTATACTCAAGGATAGGCCTAGGAGATTTGAAATATTTGGAATGAACTGAAAGTGATTTGAAAAATGTAAGGTTTGTTGTTTGAAAACCCTAACTAATTAAGGTAAGATATAATATCTACACTTAATTAAGACCTAATTAATTATGGTTTGTTCACAAAAAATATTTACAAAAGGTTTGGTTTTGAAAAAATCAAAAGAAAGTTTATTTTAAAAGTATAAAAATACTTAAAAATACCCCATTTTAAACCAAATAAATATATATTAAATAAATATATTTTTTGTGATTTTTTTTTATATTCTCAAAATAGATATGATAAATGATAAGTGTGTGAAAAATCAAGTGAAAATGATTAATTTTGATAGGTGAAATGATTAAGTGAAGTTGTGAAAAAAAATGAAAAGAAAAGTTACATAAAGGTTTGTTTATGGTCCTAACAAGGGTTGAACCCACCCTACTTGGGAGACCAACACAAATCAAAACCAACTGAGCTGCACGCTCAGTGTGATAAGGAATGGAAGGCAATTGATAATATTTGCAAACAAGGCTTTTGAAAATGGTTTGAAATAATAAATGAACAAAAAGGTCTGAGGGGAGATCGAACCCCGGACCTGAGGCAAGAGGGAACTTTCGACGCGCGCTTTGGCCACTAGGGCAGAAGATGGTTTCAGATTATAACACGCCTATCATTCAAAATATAATAAACTCCCCCCTAAGATTCAAAAATGGCGCCACCACCATTATCGTCTTCAACCTTAAGCTTGCTAGATTTTTGAATTTCCAACTCTCTCATTTCTCAACCAATGGCCAAGCTCGATCCCACCTACATGAGCTCTAAGTGAGAATGGAATATGATGATCCTACACTTATAGATGAGTTTCAGGCATTTGAATAGCTTCCTTACACCCTAAGAAAGCTATTGAAACACTCCAAATGGATTGAAACCTTCTGGATTGCTCAACCTGATTCCATCTACTTGAGCTTCAAGTGAAGTGTGGCCATGGTGTTCTAGCAGCTACAGAGCTTCAATGAGGACCAGGATCACTTCCCTTTAGTCTCCTTGAGATGTTAAAACGATCACTTTCAATGTTTAAGTTCTGTACTGAAGAAATAGCCTCCTTCATTCCAAGAACTTTTGAAAAGTGATCAAAAGAGAGAGATTGGAGAAAGCAAGTATTGAAGTTGCTTTGGTGTCATTTTGAACTGAAATGAACTCTCTATTTATAGGCAAATGACCAGTGTTCTTGAGAGAGTGAGGTGAGCTTGATGAGGTCACTTTGAGTTACTTGGCCATAAAGATATTCCAAAAATATCCAAAATACTATGATGACAATTTGATTCCTCTTGATCCAAAGCCCTATCCCTTGATTTAATCTAATCTTTAGAGATTATTTTTGATGCAGAAAATCCTCTAATTGGCTCAGGGGAAGATTCTTTGATGATTCATCAAAATTCCATTTTGTAATGATTACATAATCACATGGCATTGAATTTTTGAATCTATTCCAATCTTGATGCAAATGATATATTTGATTCCACACGTTCCCTTCTGATATCATATGAAAGAGTAGGCACCAATTGGTAGGAGCATTGACACAAATTGGCAAACCAAAGTAGTTCATGCCTTGAAAATCACCTTTGAATGCCCTACTTTGATCATGCATATCTCTTGAAAACTTTGAATTAAGAGATGATGCAATACTTTTTAGAAAGCTTGAAGGATGTACTTCAATCCATTAGTTTTGTGTTTCCTCAAAATCATTAGGGATCTTGGTCCAAATTGTCCATAAAGTTTGAGAAAATTTAGGGTTTGCCACCATTTTAGGATTTTGCAGGAACTTTGAACCCCCATATCTCTCAAATGATTGATCTTTTGAGGAAACTACATAGGTGAAAAAGTTGTTCATTGGACTAAAATATACAACTTTCATGTTGGAAGTTTTCTTCAGTTTGTACTTGAAATTTTGAGTTATTCCCTCTCAAAGTTTGAAGAAAATCCTTGAAAACACTTAGAAAAGTTTCTAAGTATGAAAAAGTCAAACTTTGACTTTTTGATCCCTAATTGATTTTCTTGATTTTTCTTGGTCAAGTGACTTCAATAATCATATGTTGATGATTTTGATCCTCAAAGTCTATGGTTGACCAAAAATCCAAAAAGTCAAAGGTGATCCTATACAATTGAGTTTTTCCTGATGAACTGAGTTTTTGGAGATTTCATATGAACTAAGATCTTCTCCTTAAATGAATGATACTAATGGATCATATTAAAGTATTAGAGGATCTTGAGTTATAATTTGATCCATGGGATCTTGTCCTGGTCAAAAGTAAATTGTTTAGATGAATCAGGTCAAAAATCCTAATGTGGACCAGATGAAATTGATGACTATGGATCTTGAATTGAAGTACATCTCCCATTGGATATTGATATAGGAATCATTTGAAGAAGTTTAAGCCTTTTGGATCATGCCTTAAAGCTTTGTGAGCCTTCCCAGATGTGAGCCCTGACTTTAGTCCTTGATGAGCCCCAAAACCCTAATCTGATGACCTAAGTAAGTCTGAGGCCTGATGCTTGTAAATTGAAGATCATAGGTGGATGGATGAAACATCTTGAGCCCTATGATTGTGTTTAGGATCATTCCATTCATTGATTGGTCCTTTGCCTGAACTTCCCAGCCTTGAAAACCCTGACTTGAGTACTTGGTGAATAAGTGACTGCTCTGGGTATCTGCTTGGAGTTGATGGGATAGGTTGAGATGTGACATCTCAGGGAGGTCAAAAATTAGGGTATGACAGCCAGCTATTTGAGAAAGGTTTCTTAGTTACTATGAAGGACAATCTCTTGAAGTTGTATGATTTTGATCAGAAGATGATTATGCCATCTGAGTATGGAAGCAACAGAACATTCAAGGTGAATGTGGATGAAGGATAGAAAAACACTTAGAAAGAGGGGGTTTGAATAAGTGTGACTTTAAAAACTCTTAACACAAAAACAATTAACACAATTATTTTTATCCTGGTTCGTTGTTAACGAAACTACTCCAATCCACCCCCTTAGAGTGATTTACCTCAGCTGAGGATTTAATCCACTAATTAATCTTGATTACAATGGTTTTCCACTTAGATACCCTCTAAGTCTTCCAGAGTATACTGATCACAACTTGATCACTCTAGGAAAACACCACTTAGAAACTTCTAAGTCTTCTAGAGTCTACTGATCTCACTGATCACTCTAGGAACCTTTTACAATCAATGTAAAATAAATGATTACAAGAGTATTGAAATGCTTCTTAGAAAGCTATAATCACAACTGTGATATTTCTCTTAAGTTCTAAGCTTAACTCTCACTAAGATATTACAAGTGAAGTGAGGTTGAAGATGAAGTTCGTGAGTAATGAATTCAGCAGCGTTTCAGTATTTTTTGCCAGAGTTGTACTATGTGCTTCTGATCAGAACTTCATATTTATAGGCATTTGAGAAGATGACCGTTGGGAGCATTTAATGTGTTGTGTGTTCCGTACAGCTCTGCATTTAATGTTTCACTCTTTTGTCAACTACCTTGAGCCTTGCTTTTGCTGCTTTTACTGACTTTGCCTTTTGTAGCTTCTAACTTTCTTTTTGTCAGTCAGCATAGCCTGTCATCTTGCACTTGCTTCTGATCTGATGTTTTTGAAAACAACGTTTGAATAATCAGAGTCAAACAGCTTGGTGCAGAGCATCTTCTTGTCTTCTGACTTTGAAGTGCTTGAGCGTGATACCATAAGAACTTCAGTGCTTCTGCTTCTGATCTCATGTTCTTCTGATGCTTCATAGACCATGTTCTGATTCTGCTTGACCATCTTCTGATGTCTTGCGAGAGCATGTTCTGATGTTGCAATCTTGAACCTTCTGAGTCAGTGCTTCTAGCGCTGAATTGTGCATACTCTTTATATATTTCCTGAAGTGGAAAATGCAAAGGATTAGAGTACCACATTATCTTATACAAAATTCATATACATTGTTATCATCAAAACAAGAATATTGATCAGAACAAATCTTGTTCTAACAATCTCCCCCTTTTTGATGATGACAAAAACATATATAATTGATATGAATTTGCAAACAGAATATCAGATGACCAAAGACAATTACACAGATATAGCATAAGCATATAATCAGAGTGTGTGAATATGTCTCCCCCTGAGATTAACAATCTCCCCCCTGAAATAAATACTAGAAGAATTTATAAATAAAAGACTTCCCTGAGTATTTTCCATTTCGGTAGAGACGTTCACTTTGCCTAGAACTTTAGAACATTCAGAGCTTCTGCTTCTTGCTTCCATATGACAGCTTCAGAGCTTTGAATTTCTTCTTGAATAATAGAATGCTTGATTTTATCAGACCATTCTTGAATGTATCAGAGCATCATCAGAGCATCTTTACATCCTGAAATGTTTCAGAACAAACTAGACGAAAATAATCAGAGCATGAATGAATCGGAACATTCTTTTAAGAAAGAACATGTATCAGAGCAAACATGATAGATTCTTAAAAAGAATAGCATGTATCAGAGCATATGAGAGAAGAAAAAAATGTATCAGAGTATATTCTTCAAAGAGAATATCAGAACATTCTTCTTGCTTCTGATCTTGAAGCTTCACAACACTAAGCTTGCTTCAATTTTTCAAGACATGCTTCTTTATAGAATTGCATTTCCTCGTGTATTTGCTTCTCATGTTGAACTTTTTCAGAATGTCTTCAATCCTGCAAAAAAAATCTCAAAGACATAGAACTTGCAAATAATGTTAGGAATGTTGAGACTTAATCCCAACAACTGATATAATAAACCATATCAATTATCATGTTTCTCCCCCTTTTTGTCATAACATCAAAAAGCATTTAAAAAGATTCAGATGATAAAACAACATAAATTGAAGAAGATAATATTTCATTGATTAACAAAATATATCAGAGGTACAAAAGGGATAGAAGCAGATGCAAGAAACAGATGCAAGAAACAAGAAAACATCTAAGACACACTACGACTAGCCTAGCTTGGAAGCTATCTTGGCCAGAAGGTTTTGAATCTCATCAGTGCTTTCTGTCTGCGTCTTCATAAAAGTTCTGAACTCATTGTGAGTCTCCTCATGCTTGTCCAGACGATAAGCAAGATCAACTTGATTCTGTTGAAGAGCCTTCATGGTGTTCATCAGAACAGAAGGTCCAGCAGAAGAAGCGTCAAAGCTATTGTCCATCAGAGGATTCTCAATAGCAACATCGATCATGAGAACATCAGCTTGATTTTCCTTAAGAGGAGGTTGCATAACAGGATGATTCTCAGCATCTTGAGTTTCAGAATCTTGATTTCTAGCATCATCTTCAGCAAACATAGGAGAAGGAATGTCAACTTCTGAATTCTCCAAAGCCAGAAGAATTTCAGCCAAATTCTTAGGTGGTGTAGGAGAAGCAGGTTCTGATGGATATTCAACTTCTGGATATACCATATTTGGCGCTTTCTCAGAGGGATTCTCCCTTAGCCAGTTGAATATAGACTGAAAGTCTCCAGTCAGAACGTTGTAGTGAGGCTTCCACATAACCATAGCAAGTGGATGCACTTCCTCGAGCTCATCAACAAATTTCTTATCTTTAAGGGATTTCCAGCTCCTGATGGGATGATAGTAGCTATCTTCAAAATCCCTCAAGAAACCAAAAGGACCAGGAGCTTCAGCTTCACAAGCTTTCTGAAGCTTCAGAAAGTCAGAATTTGTCTCCCTTCTGAAGGCTCTCCAAAGAATCATAGTAGCAACATAATCCGTCCTGACATTATGTGCAACCTTCAAGGCTTCTAGTCCTGTATGTACCTTTTACTTCAGAAATTCAAAACTTACACCAACAGATAGTTCAGGTTTGGGGGTTTTGAATTGGGTAGTAGAAGAATTTGGGTTCAGAATGAAGTAGAGTTCAGGTTCTCTATCAAGAGAAAGCAATGATTCTGCTTCATCCTCAGACTCCAGGTTCACAAAGGCAGGATCAGGACGAGGTTTGGGGGTAAAGTTACAGACACGGAATAATTCTTTTAACGAATCAGAATTTGGAGATTCTGATGCAGTGGGGTTGATGGGAACAGGAGAGGCAACATGTGAGTAATTTGCATGAGGAGGAGGTTGAGAAGTGGAGATATTTGTGTGAGGGGGAAAGAGGGTTTGAAGAGGTAACACATCAAGAATAGGTTCAGCAATGGGATGGTCAGAAGCAGGGTTGGTTTTGGGTGAAGAAGGAGGGGTGAGAAGTTTGGTGGTTGAAGGTGGTTTGGTGGAGGCTTTTTCTGGTTGTATTTCTGGTTGAGATGGTTTTGGAACTTCTGTTGGTACAGATTTTGAAATAACAAAAGGAACAGAACCAGGTTCAGAAATAAACACACCTTTAGGTTTCTTGGGAGGCCTTTCAGAATCAGCTTCAACTTCTTTCCTCTTCTTCTGAATCTCAACCTTCTTTCCTGCAAAAATTTCTTTCTTCCTTGCTTCTTCTTTAATAACTTCTTCATTATTCTCCTTTTCTTCTTCAATAACCTTCTTTTTCTTCTTCTTCTTATATTTCTTTTTCTTCTTCTTCTCTACGTCCTTCTCATCATTATTCTTTTTCTTCTTCTTCATTTCAACACCATCTTCTTTATTCTTATTCTCCTTTTCAACAGCAACTTCTTTCTTCTCTTCAGCAACTTTCTCTTCATTTCTCTGCTCCTCACTGATAGAAGGAAGATCAAGCTTCCGCTTAGTTCTTCTTTCTTGATGGGAAGCAACTTCTGGAAAGACTTCTACCACACCATCCTTGGTAGACGGAAGCTTCTGTCTGCTTGTACCAACCTTAGTATCCACAGAACCATCTTGTTTGAGAATATTAAGGTAATGAACCTTAATATCTGGCTGTTCATTGAGAAAGAACAACTCAAACTCAGCAAGAACTGGACCTCTTCTGTTTCTAACATTTGGATCTGATTTGGGAGCAGTACCAATAGCTTGAACAAGACCCATTTTCCTCAATGAAGTAGCATTCAAGGTACTCCCAATGATTGTGTAAGGATCCTTGATAACTCCAGCAGTTTCTAGTTCTTCAACCATCTTGGTTTGAACCAGAAGATTGGTAATAATCCTCCCAAAAGGAATAACAGTTCCTTTCTTCTTTGTTTTGCTCTCATCTCTAGAGTCCTTTACAGCATTCCACAAGTGATTGAAAATGATGTAGGTAACATCAACCTTCTTCTGAGTACCAATACAATACATGATGTATTGTTGGTTGCTGTTGATGAAGTCAGAAGAATTGGTTGATTTCCCGTGGTAAAAACAACCTAGAAGAATCTTTGTCCATATCTTGTATATGTTCTTCAGATCCTTAACTCTTGTTGATTTCTTTCCATCAGTAAAGATTTCAGTGTAAACTGCATCCCAATTAGTTCTTAGAGTTGCTTCAGTTTCTCCTTCAACGTTCATCAAATCAAACAACATTCTCAATGTGTTTTCAGTGATGGAAAAGAATCTTTCATGAACAAACGAAACAATTGCTTTAGGGATAACGAACGCATGAACCCAAAACTCCTTCACTAGGTCTAGATAGACCGGTCCATAGAACTCAAGAAACAAAGACGGCCATTTTTGAAAAAACATGTTATCTTTGATATGAATTTGATGTTCTTCCAGATTATCAACATCCACCATCAGTTCACATATAACTTCCAACTGATCTCAAGGAATCGAGCAAGTAATCATAGGAATGAGCTCTTGTTCTTGTTCTTGTTGTGGTTGTTGTTGTTGAGATGAAGAACCAACGTTTTGAGATGAAGAAGCAGCCATTGACACTTTACTGAGATTGTTGGTTTTCTTTTTAGGGTAAGAGAAAAGAGCAAATAGATTGCAGAAATGCATACACAATGGAGCGAATGAATGCGTAAAAGAGAGAATGATATGAGAGGGCGGTTTAAATAGACACGGATTTGAAAACTAAATGCAATTAAATTCTGAGAATGAATAGTTACGAGATGCAGAAAATCAAATGCATTTAATGTTGAGTGACGTTAGGGTAAAACGTGATATTTGAAATGATTTACACAGTTACCTAGGGCGGCGTCTCATCAACTGCGCGCATGCTTGTCTAAATAGAGTGAACATGTGTTCATCTTCTGGAATAGCTGGTGACAGTTGTTTTGCTTTAAAAGAGATTCTGAATCAACTTAGACATATGAAACATTAGCAATAACAGAATCACAATATCTAACTGATCAACATCAGAACTTCTTATAAGAAAATAAAAAAGATCATTTCAAATCTAATCCACATATCAGAACTTCTCATCCTTTCATTCTGGGCATAAATCCATACCGATGTTCTTCAGAATGAACTTAAACCTATCTTCAGCAAGGGGTTTTGTAAAGATATCAGCCCATTGATGGTCTGTATCAACGAAGTTTAAAGAAAGAACACCCTTTTGAACATAGTCCCTAATGAAATGATGTTTAATCTCAATATGTTTAGCTTTGGAATGTAAGATTGGATTCTTAGATAAACAAATAGCAGAAGTATTATCACAGAAGATAGGAATGTTACTCTCATGTATCTGATAATCTTCTAGCTGACTCTTCATCCAGAGCATCTGTGTACTACATCCAGCAGCAGCAACATATTCTGCTTCTGTTGTAGAGAGGGCAATTATAGCTTGCTTCTTGCTGTACCAGGAGATCAGGTGACTTCCAAGAAATTGACAACTTCTAGAAGTACTCTTCCTTTCAACTCTATCTCCAGCGTAATCAGCACCACAAAATCCTACTAAGTTGTATTCTTCAGATCTTCTGTAGACTAAACCAACATTAGTAGTACCTTTCAGATACCTCAGAATTCTCTTAACAGTTGTTAAGTGAGATTCTCTAGGATCTGATTGGAATCTTGCACACAGACAAACACTGAATAAAATATCAGGTCTAGAAGCAGTAAGATATAAAAGAGATCCAATCATACCTCTGTAGAGCTTCTGATCTACCTTCTTACTTACCTCATCCTTACCTAGAACACACGTTGGATGCATAGGAGTTTTTGCTTCTTTACTTTCTGAAAGATTAAACTTCTTCAGAAGTTCTTTCACATACTTGGTCTGATGAACATAAGTTCCATCAGAAGTTTGATTGATCTGGATCCCAAGGAAGTACTTGAGTTCTCCCATCATGCTCATTTCAAACTCAGCCTGCATAGACTTAGAAAACTCCTTTCCAAGTGTAGCATTAGAGGTTCCAAAGATAATATCATCAACATAAATTTGGCAAATTAAAATATCATTTTTAAAGGTTTTACAAAAGAGAGTAGTATCCACTTTTCCACTAGTGAAACCATTATCCAAAAGGAAAGAACTTAATCTTTCATACCAAGCTCTAGGAGCTTGCTTCAATCCGTATAATGACTTCTTTAGTTTAAAAACATGTTCTGGAGACTTAGAGTCTTAAAAACCAGGAGGTTGGTGGACATAGACTTCCTCATCTATATAACCATTTAAGAAGGCACTTTTAACATCTATCTGATACAGAGTGATGTTATGTTGAGTGGCAAAAGAAATTAATAAGTGAATAGATTCTAACCTGGCCACTGGTGCAAAGGTTTCAGTATAGTCAATACCTTCTTGCTGACCATAGCCCTGAGCAACCAGTCTGGCTTTGTTTCTTACAACTTCTCCTTTTTCGCTTAGCTTTGTTTCTGAAGACCCACTTAGTTCCAATGATGTTAAATCCTTTTGGTCTTGGAACAAGATCCCAGACATCATTCCTTGTAAAATGATTTAGTTCTTATTGCATGGCATTTATCCAGTCAGCATCCTCCAGAGCTTGATCAACAGAAGTTGGCTCAATAAGAGATACAAGACCAAATTGACATTCTGCATTGTTCTTAAGGAATGCTCTTGTTCTGATAGGATCTTATTTCTTCCCAATGATAACATCTTCTGAGTGAGCAGAGTTGAGTCTAAAGGATCTTCTGATAGTTGGATCTTCAGAACATTCTGAGCTTCTGCTTCTTTCTTCCATAGGACAACTTCAGAGCTTTGAATTTCTTCTTGAATCATTGCATGCTAGATTGTATCAGAACATTGTTGAATGTACCAGAGCATCATCAAAGCATCTCTACATCCTGAAATGTTTCAGAACAAACTAAACGACAAAAGTCAAGGCATGAATGAATCAGAACATAAAATATGTATCAGAACATATAGTATGTATCAGAGCACAAGACAAAAAAAATGTATCAGAACATATAAGGGATAAGAATGTGTTAAAGCATATTCTATCACAAGAATATCAGAACATTCTTCCTTCTTGCTTCTGACCTTGAAGCTTCATAGCACTAAGCTTGCTTCAAATCCCATGAGCATGTTTCTATATAGAATTTCTTTTCCCATGTCTTTGCTTCTCATGTTGAGCTTTTTAGAATGTCTTCAAACCTGCAAAAAAAAAACTCAAAGACATAGAACTTGAAAATTTTGTTAGAAATGTGGAGACTTACTCCCAGCAACTGATAATATAAATCAGATCATTTATCACATTTTCTCCCCCTTTTTGTCAAAACATCAAAAAACATAAAAGATTTAGATGAAAGACCACAATATGAGAGAAAAGAAGATAATTTTCATTGATTTCATCAGAAGAATTATCAGAAGATACAATAAACAATGCAAGAAGACAGATGCAAGAAAAAGAGACAACTAAGACTCAAAAGACTACGACTAGCCTAGCTTAGACATAATCTTGGCCAGCATGTCATGAATCTCATAAGTGCTTTCATTTTGCTTCTTCATGAAGTTTCTGAAATCTTCATGTGCTTGATCATGTTTATCCAGGCGAGAAGCAAGGACAGCTTGATTCTGTTGAAGGGCCTCCAAAGTCTTCTCCAGACGAGAGGATTCACCAGAGGTTTCACCACCAGCATTCAGTGGAATAACATGTCCAACAGAAGCATCCAATGTAAGAACATCTTCTTGAGTTTCTGGTACAGGACTTTTCTCAGAAGATTGATTCTCAGCATCTTGCTTCTCAGCATCAGCTTCTTCCATAGAAGCATCTTCATCATATTCTGGGGTAGGAAGATCAGAAACTCCATTCTCCAGGGCTTGAAGAATCTCAGCCAGATTCTTTGGAGGAATGGGAGCAGCATCGACTGGATGATAGACAACCTCAGGGACAACCATGGTAGATGCCTGCTCAGAAGAATTTGCCCTAAGCCAGTGAAATAGCCATTGGGAATCTTCAGTCAGAACAGGAAACTTAGGCTTCCACACAACAATCTCCCAAGAGTGTGCTTCTTGTTCAGCTTCTAAAGCTTCTGCCAGTTCATCAACAAAAGCTTTCTCTTCAAAACAATATCTGCCTCCAAGGGGACTGTGTCAGAACTCTTCTTAGGATCTCAGAATTCCAAGATGACCAGGAGCTTCTGCTTCGCATATCTTCTGAAGCTTCTAGAACTCATACTTCATCTGTGTTCTGAACATCCTCCAGAGATTCCTGAGTTCAACATCATCCATCCTGGCATGATGCGCTGCCTTCAAAGTCTCTAAATCTGTCTGCAGTTTCAGATTTAACAGTTCAAAATATACACCAATAGAAAATTCCTGGCGGGATTTGAGTCTGGTGATGGCAAAATCTGGTCTCAGAAGGAAATAGGGTTGAGGTTCTCTATTGAGACAAAGAGATGATTCTGCTTCATTCTCAGAGTCTAACACCACTAACTCAGGTCCAGGACGAGGCTTGGGTGTGTAGTTGCAATCCCGAAGCAATTGCTCATGTGATGCAGAATCTGGAAGGTCAGAGATGGAGGGATTATTTTGTGAGGGAGAAGGAATGGGTTCATAGTTAGCATGAGGAGGAGGTTGAGAAGTGGAGATATTTGAGTGAGGAGGAAAGTGGGTTTGAAGGGGTTGGATATCAAGAATGAGGGTTTCAAGGGGATGGTCAGAAGCAATGTTGGTTGTGGGTGGAGAGGGAGGAATGAGAACTGTTGTTTGGGGAGAAGAAGGAGGTGTGAGAACATGGGTGAGTTGAGGTGATTTTGTTGGGGTTGTTTCTGGTAGAGTTTCTGGTTGAGGGTTAACCGGAACTTCTGTTGGTACAAATTCTGAATGTAAAACAGATACAAAGACAGGTTCAGAAATATGTATACCTTTGGACATCTTCTGAAGAGCTTCAAATTCAGCTTCAAGTCTTTTCTGCTTCTTCTTCTTCTCATACACAGTCTTTGCCTTCCCAAGAGAAATTTCTCTTCTTCTGGCATTTTCCAGTCTTTCTTTCCCTCCATCCACAGCTTCTTGATCTTCAACTTCTTGAGTTACTCCTTCTTGATTTTCTTCTTCTTGCTGATTCACAGCTTCTGGAATCTCTTCTTCTTCTTCATCCGAATCTACTATTATTAATTTTCTTTTCTTTTTCTTCTTCTTTTCTACTTCCTTTCCATCTTCTACATTCTTATTTTTCTTCAACTTTCTCTTCTTCTTCTTCTTCTTCCTTCTCTCAGCGGCTTCTGGTTCATTATTTTTATTTTCAACTGATACTTCCTGATTTTCTTCAGCAATAACTTCTCTTCCAGCAACATTCTCATCAACTACTGCAGCAGCTTCTTCTTGAGTTTCCTTCTCCTGGATGACAGAAGGACGATCAAACTTACGCTTTGTCCTTCTTTCTTTATTTGCAACAACTTCTGGTGCAGCTTCTGAAACATCTTCTGAAACTGCAGGCCTTGAAGTGGAAGCTTTCTTGCGACCACCTTTAGCAGGAGCATCTTGAGCACCACCTTCTTTGAGAGTGTCAAGATATAGAGTCCTAACTTCTGGCAGCCCGCTTATGAAAAACGATTCAAACTCAGCAAGAACAGGCCTTCTTCTGCTTCTTGCTCTAGGGAGAGATTCAGGAATGACTCTAACAGCTTGAATAAGATTCATCTTCCTCAAGGTGTTGGCATTCAAGAAACTTCCTGTAGTTATAACAGGATCCTTGATGATTCCTTGAACTTCCAATTCTTCAATAGTCTTGGAGTGAACCAGAAGATTGGTAATTATTCTTCCAAAAGGAATAATATTGCCTTTCTTCGTTCTGAAAGCATTTCTGGAGTCCCTTACAGCATTCCACATATGATTGAAAATTATGTAGATAATATCAACCTTCTTTTGAGTGGCAATGCAGTATAAAATATATTGCTGCTCTTTGTTGACGAAATCTGGAGAATGGGTTGCTTTTCTGTGATAGAAACACCCTAGAAGAATCTTGGTCCAGACTTTGTAAAGATCCTTCATGTCTTTGACACGCTTTGTTTTCTCTACATCTGTGTAGAGTTCAGCCAAAACGGCATCCCAATCTGTTCTCTGATCAGATTCAAATACACCTTCAGGATTTCTCAAATCGAACATCATTCTCAGAATGTTCTCAGTGATGACAACCATTCTTCCATGAACAAAGGATATAATGGCTTTAGGGGCTACCACAACATGAACCCAAAATTCCTTTACCAGTTCTGGGTAAACAGGTCCACAGAACTCAGAAAATAATGACGTCCATCCTTGAAAGAGCATGTTATCTTTGAGATGAAACTCATGTTCTTCAAGACTGTCAAAGTCAACCACTAATTCACAAATCACTTCTAACTCATTCCTCGGAATTGAGCAAGTGACTACAGGAACAATCTGTTGATCTTCTCCTTGATTATGTTGCTAAGACAAGGTACCAACTACTTGTGATGAAGAATCAGCCATTTGAGCACTACTGAGATTACTGGGTTTCTTTTTGGTTTTGTGTTTAGGGTTAGAGAAAAGGGCAAACAGGTTGCAGAAATGCATGCAAGAAGAGAGAGAATGAGAGCGAAAAAGAGTAAACGTTATGATTTGAAATGTATATATAGGGGCGGATTTGAAAAAGAATGCAATAAGTTTATGAGAATGAACAGTTACAGAATCAATTGAAATCAAATGCATTAAATGATGAGTGACGTTAGGTGAGAGAACTTGATATTTGAAATGATTTACACAGTTACCTAGGGCGGCGTCCCATCAGTTTCACGCATGCTTTTACCTATCGTGTGAACACGTGTTCACCATCAGAAAGCACTTGATGACAGCTGTTACAGAATTTGTTCTGACTACCATTCTTTAGAAAAGATCTAGTTCTGATAGGATCATATTTCTTTCCAAGAATGACATCTTCTGAGTGAGCAGAGGTGAGTCTAAAAGATCTTCTGACCGTTGGCTCTTCAAAAATTCTAAGATTCTCTAAAGACGCAGCAACTTGATCTTCTGATCCTTTGCTTCTGAGATTTTCAGCTTCTGATACTTTGCTTCTTGGTTCTTCAGCATCTGATATATCAATATCTAAATCTGCAAAATTCTCAAACTGCTTTGGCTTTTCAAGACCAAGCTTATCATCAAATCTGATATTGATTGATTCTTCTACAACCAATGTTTCAGTATTGTATACTCTGTAGCCTTTAGAGCGTTCAGAATATCCAAGAAGGAAACACTTTTGTGCCTTAGAATCAAACTTACCAAGATGATCTTTAGTATTCAGAATGAAACAAACACATCCAAAAGGATGAAAATATGAAATGTTGGGCTTTCTGTTCTTCCACAATTCATAAGGAGTCTTATTTAGAATAGGTCTTATAGATATTCTATTATGAATACAACATGCAGTATCTATTGCTTCTGCCCAAAAGTGCTTAGCCATATTGGTTTCATTGATCATGGTTCTGGCCATTTCTTGTAGAGTCCTATTCTTTCGCTCTACAACTCCATTCTGCTGTGGAGTTCTAGGGCAAGAGAAATCATGGGCAATACCATTTTATTTGAAGAACTCCTCAAAGAATCTTCTCAAATTCGCCACCATGATCACTTCTGACCTTTATGATTTTGCACTCCTTCTCAGATTGAATCTGAGTGCAGAATTCAAAGAACACTGAATGAGACTCATCCTTGTGTTTTAAGAACTTTACCCATGTCCAGCGGCTATAATCATCTACGATGACTAATCCATATTTCTTCCCTCTGACAGATGCTGTTTTAACTGGTCCAAACAGATCAATGTGTAGAAGTTCTAGCGGTCTAGAGGAAGAGACAACATTCTTAGATTTGAATGCAGGTTTGGAGAACCTGCCCTTCTGACATGCTTCGCAAAGAGAATCTGATTTGTATTTCAGATTTGGGAGTCCTCTGACCAGATTTAGTTTGTCAATTTGAGAAATCTTTCTCAAACTAGCATGGCCTAATCTTCTGTGCCAGACCCATTGCTCTTCAGAAACAGACATAAGGCAAGTCACCTTCTGCTTCTCAAGATCAGAAAGATCAATCTTATAAATGTTGTTCTTTCTTTTGCCTGTAAATAGGATTGAGCCATCCTTCTGACTTACAGCCTTGCAAGACTTTTGATTGAAGATTATGTCATAACCATTGTCACTTAATTGACTTATGGACAATAAGTTATGCGCTAATCCTTCTACAAGAAGTACATTAGATATGGAAGGAGAGTTACCAGTACTTATGGTTCTAGAGCCAATTATTTTGCCCTTCTGATCTCCTCCAAACTTGACTTCTCCACCAGACTTAAGCACCAGGTCTTGGAACATAGACCTTCTTCCCGTCATGTGTCGCGAGCACCCAAAGTCCAGGTACCATGACATGTTGTGCTTTGTCTTCTTTGCTGCCAAGGATATCTGCAACAGAAATTATCTTCTCCTTAGGTACCCACAACTTCTTGGGTCCTTTCTTGTTAGTTTTCCTCAAGTTCTGATTGAACTTGGGTTTAGCATAATAAACAACAGGAGGTACATCATGATATTCCTTAGGTTTAGCAGCATGATATTTTCTAGGTTGTGTCACATGTTTCTTAGTGTGTGTAGCATGAAAGCTTTTGGCATGTGAAGTGAGCCTAATATCATGTGAGTGGCCATATTTGAACTGATCATACAATGGCTTGTATGTGATTTTCATATCATCTACAAGTTCAAATTTGTGTGGGGTATCACCCTCATAGCCAACGTCAATCCTTTTGTTTCCAGAAACACCATATATCATAGAAGCAAGATGACTTCTGCCAATACTTCTAGATAAAAACTTTCTGAAGCTCGAGTCATATTCTTTCAGAATATGATTGAGACTAGGAATGGATTTTTCTGAGTCAGAAGGAGATCCAATATCTTTGGATAATTTTAAAACTTTTTCCTTCAGTTCAGAATTTTCCACTTCCAGCTTCTTAGTTTTATAATCAAATAGCTTTTTCAGCTTTTTGTATTTGATACTAA
Source organism: Vicia villosa (assembly GCF_029867415.1). Lineage (NCBI taxonomy): Eukaryota > Viridiplantae > Streptophyta > Magnoliopsida > Fabales > Fabaceae > Vicia > Vicia villosa. The sequence continues at coordinate 178,225,540 of NC_081180.1, forward strand.
GATGAGCCTTGAGTTCCAGAAGTTCTGTTAAACTGGAAACTAACTCTTCTTTAGATAGTTCAGAAAATACCTCTTCAGAATCTGATTCTGATGTAGATTCCGATCCATCATCAACTATGGCCATCAGTGCAATGTTTGCCTGCTCGCCTTCAGAGTCTGATTCTGATTCTAAATCTGAATCATCCCATGTTTCCATAAGACCTTTCTTCTTATGAAACTTCTTCTTGGGATTCTCCTTCTGAAGTTTTGGACACTCATTCTTGTAGTGACCAGGCTCATTGCATTCATAGCATGTGACCTTCTTCTTGTCAGATCTTCTGCTTCCAGAAGATTCTCCACGTTCAGGTTTCTTAGAACTTTTGAGGTTCTTGAACTTCCTATGCTTGCTCTTCCAGAGTCGGTTTACCCTTCTGGAGATCATGGACAGTTCATCTTCTTCTTCTGATTCTGATTCTTCAGAATCTTCTTCTTCAGCCTGAAAAGCGTTAGTGCATTTTTTATAATTAGATTTTAATGCAATAGACTTACCTTTCTTCTGAGGTTCATTAGCATCCAGCTCAATTTATGACATGATCAACCCTTGTGTATCCCTTGTCAAGAACTCTTAACCCAACAGTTAGCGTTTGAAATCTTGAGAACAGTTTCTCAATGTTTTCATCATCCTCCATCTTGAAAGCTTCATATTTCTGGATCAAGGCAAGAGCTTTATTCTCCTTGACTTGGGCATTTCCCTCATGAGTAATTTTCAATGATTCATATATGTCATAGGCAGTTTCCCTGTTAGATATCTTCTCATATTCAGCATGAGAGATAGCATTCAGCAAAACAGTCCTACACTTGTGATGATTTTTGAATTCTTTCTTTTGATCATTACTCGTTTCTTGTCTTGTTAGCTTTACTCCTCTAGGTTTCACTGGATGTTTGTAACCATCCACCAGAAGATCCCATAAGTCACCATCTAGACCAAGAAAGTAACTTTTAAGTTTATCTTTCCAATATTCAAAGTTTTCACCATCGAATATTGGTGGTCTAGTATAACCATTGTTACCATTTCCATTATGTTGCTCAGCAGAGCCAGATGTAGATGTAGGTGTTGGATCTTCCCAGCCATCTAAACTTTGTGTTTTTCTCTTCCTGAATCTTTTCTAACACGGTTAAGTGCTTGCACCTAGAACCGGCGCTCTGATGCCAATTGAAGGATAGAAAAACACTTAGAAAGGGGGGGGTTTGAATAAGTGTAGCTTTAAAACTCTTAAGATAAAAAAAATTTGCACAATGATTTTTATCCTGGTTCGTTGTTAACTAAACTACTCCAGTCCACCCCCTTGGAGTGATTTACCTCACCTGAGGATTTAATCCACTAATCACACAAGATTACAATGGTTTTCCACTTAGATAACCTCTAAGTCTTCTAGAGTATTCTGATCACAACCTGATCACTCTAGGAACACAGTGCTTAGATACCGTCTAAGACTTTCTAGAGAATCCGATCATAACTTGATCTCCTCTAGTTCTTTACAAATAAATGTAAACAAATTCTTACAAGAGTGTTACAATGCTTCTAAAAAGCTATAATCACAACTGTGATATTTCTCTTAAAGTTTAAGCTTAATCTCACTAAGATATTACAACAGTAATGAAGTGAGGTTGAAGATGAAGTTTGAGAGCTTTTAGAATTTGACAGCGTTTCTGTATGTTTGCGCAAAGTGTTGTATTCAGCTTCTCATCAGAACTTCTATTTATAGGCGTTTGAGAAGATGACCGTTGGGAGCATTTAATGCATTGCATGATCCGTACAGCATTGCATTTAATGTTTCACTCTTTTGTCAACTACCTCGAGCCTTGCTTTTCCTGCTTTAACTGACGTTGCCTTTAATAGGTTCTAACGTTCCTTTTGTCAGTCAGCGTAGCCTGCCATCTTGTACTTGCTTCTGATCTGATGTTTGTATAAACAACGTTTGAATATAATCAGAGTCAAACAGCTTGGTGCAGAGCATCTTCTTGTCTTCTGACCTTGAAGTGCTTCTAGCGTGATACCATGAGAACTTCAGTGCTTTTGCTTCTGATCTCAAGTTCTTCTGATGCTTCAATAGACCATGTTCTGATTCTGCTTGACCATCTTCTGATGTCTTGCGAGAGCATGTTCTGATATTGCATACTTGAACCTTCTGAGTCAGTGCTTCTTGCGCTGATTTTGTGCATACTCTTTATATACTTCCTGAAATGGAAATTGCATAGAATTAGAGTACCACGTTATCTCAAGCAAAATTCATATACATTGTTATCATCACAACTAAGAATATTGATCAGAACAAATCTTGTTCTAACATTGAGTTCCAGAATTTCAGTTAGACTAGAAACTAACTCTTCTCAAGATAGTTCAGAAAATACCTCTTCAGAATCTGAGTCTGATTCTGATGTAGATTCTGATCCGTCATTAACAGTGGCCATGAGCGCAATGTTTGCCTGCTCATCTTCAGAGTCTGATTCTGATTATGATGAATCTGAATCGTCCCAAGTAGCCATAAGGACTTTCTTCTTTTGAAACTTCTTCTTGGGCTTCTCCCTCTGAAGCTTTGAACACTCACTCTTATAGTGACCTGGCTCCTTGCATTCAAAGCACGTGACCTTCTTTTTGTCAGATCTTCTGAGACCAGAAAATTCTCCTCTTTTAGGCTTTTTGGAACTTCTGAAGTTCTTAAACTTCCTTGGTTTGCTCTTCCAGAGTTGGTTTACCCTTCTGGAGATCATGGACAGTTCATCTTCTTCTTCTTCTTCTTCTTCTTCTGATTCTTCAGAATCTTCTTCTTCAGCCTGAAGCGTTAGTGCACTTTTTATTATTAGACTTTAATGCAATGGAATTACCTTTCTTCTGAGGTTCATTAGCATCCAGCTTTATTTCATGACTCCTCAGAGCACTAATCAACTCTTTAAGAGAGACTTCATTCAGATTCTTGGCAATCTTGAATGCAGTCACCATTGGGCCCCATCTTCTGGGCAATCTTCTGACGATCTTCTTGACGTGATCAACCTTTGTATATCCCTTGTCAAGTACTCTTAATCCAGTAGATAGAGTTTGAAATCTTGAGAACATTGTTTCAATGTTTTCATCATCCTCCATCTTGAAGGCTTCATACTTCTGGATTAATGCAAGAGCTTTAGTCTCCTTGACTTGGGCATTTCCTTCGTGAGTCATCTTCAAGGATTCAAAGATGTCATGGGCAGTTTCTCTGTTTGATATCTTCTCATATTCAGCATGAGAAATAGCATTCAGCAGAATAGTCCTAGACTTGTGATGATTTTTGAATTGTTTCTTTTGATCATCACTCATTTCTTGTCTTGACATCTTTACTCCTCCAGCATTTACAGGATGTCTATAACCATCCACAAGTAGATCCCATAAGTCACCATCTAGACCAAGGAAGTAACTTTCCAATCTATCTTTCCAGTATTCAAAGTTTTCACCATCAAATAATGGTGGTATAGAATATCCATTTCCATTGTTGTTTCGATCATTAGCAACAGGTGTAGGAGTTGATGCAACAATTGGTGTATCAACCATATTGACTTAGCGTTTTTCTCTTCCTGAATCTTTTTCTAACACGGTTAAGTTCTTGCACCTAGAACCGGCGCTCTGATGCCAATTGAAGGATAGAAAAACACTTAGAAAGGGGGGGGGGTTGAATAAGTGTGACTTTAAAAACTCTTAAGACAAAAACAATTAACACAATTATTTTTATCCTGGTTCGTTGTTAACGAAACTACTCCAGCCCAACCCCTTAGAGTGATTTACCTCAACTAAGGATTTAATCCACTAATCAATCTTAATTACAATGGTTTTCCACTTAGATACCCTCTAAGTCTTTTAGAGTATACTGATCACAACTTGATCACTCTAGGAAAACACCACTTAAAAACTTCTAAGTCTTATAGAGTCTATTGATCTCACTGATCACTCTAGGAACCTTTTACAATCAATGTAAAATAATTGTTTACAAGAGTATTGAAATGCTTCTTAGAAAGCTATAATCACAACTGTGACATTTCTCTTAAGTTCTAAGCTTAACTCTCACTACGATATTACAAGTTAAGTGAGGTTGAAGATGAAGTTTGTGAGTAATGAATTCAGCAGCGTTTCAGTATTTTTTGTCAGAGTTGTACTATGTACTTCTGATCAGAACTTCATATTTATAGGCGTTTGAGAAGATGACCGTTGGGAGCATTTAATGCATTGCGTGTTCCGTACAGCTCTGCATTTAATGTTTCACTCTTTTGTCAACTACCTCGAGCCTTGCTTTTGCTGCTTTTACTGACTTTGCTTTTTGTAGCTTCTAACGTTCTTTTTGTCAGTCAACGTAGCCTATCATCTTGTACTTGCTTCTGATCTGATGTTTGTGAAAACAAAGTTTGAATAATCAGAGTCAAACAGTTTGGTGCAGAGCATCTTCTTGTCTTCTGACTTTGAAGTGCTTGAGCGTGATACCATAAGAACTTCAGTGCTTCTGCTTCTGATCTCATGTTCTTCTGATGCTTCATAGACCATGTTCTGATTCTGCTTGACCATCTTCTGATGTCTTGCGAGAGCATGTTCTGATGTTGCAATCTTGAACCTTCTGAGTCAGTGCTTCTAGCGCTGAATTGTGCATACTCTTTATATATTTCCTGAAATGGAAAATGCAAATGATTAGAGTACCACATTATCTTATACAAAATTCATATACATTGTTATCATCAAAACAAGAATATTGATCAGAACAAATCTTGTTCTAACAGTGGAGACAGTTGAAACTAAATTCCTCAGTGTAAAATGCGCTAAAGGTGATAGTGAGCTATGACATAAAAGATTAGGGCATATGAACTTAAGAAGCTTGGGGAATCTGAGTTCTAATCAGTTGGTATGACATTCCCAAGATTGTGAAGCCTAAGAAGTCATGTGAGGTATGCGTGAAAGGTAGATAACCTAGATAGTCATTTGCATCATAAGTGGTTCCAAAATCAAAGCATGCTTTGGAAGTTGTGTATTCTGATATGTGTGGGCCATTCCCAGAACCTTTACTTTGAGGAAACAAGTATTTTATGTCGTTTGTGGATGAGCTCGCAAGAATGACATGGGTAGCACTCATCAAGTTTTAGCATGAGGTGTTTACTAAGTTTCAGAAGTTCAAAGTGAAGGCAGAAAGACAGAGTGATCATAAGTTGAAGATTCTCAGAACTGATGGTGGGGTGAGTATAACTCTATAGAGTTCAGATAGTTTTGTGAAGAAAATGGAGTTGAGCATGAAGTGACTACTATGTATACTCCAAAACACAATGGTCTTTTTAAAAAATAATTTGTATTTTACTTGATATGACAAGGAGCATGCTAAAGGAGAAGAAGCTACCTCATTTGTTATAGGGAGCAGCTGTTGCAACTGCAACATATATGCTCAACAGATGTCCAAATTAGAAGCTGAAGGAAGTTGTTACTTTTGAGTAGTGGACTAGAGATAAGCAAGATGTGAGTCATCTTAGGGTATTTGGCTCAGTATGTTATAAACATGTTCTAGAAATCTAAGAAAAAGAAGCTAGATGATAGAAGTAAAGTAATGTTACTGGTGGGGTACCCCAATACAGGTGCTTATAAGCTTTATTGTCCAATATATAAGAAGGTGGAATTCAGAGAGATGTTATAGTGAAAGAGTAAAAAACTTGGGAAGCTGAAAGGTGAATATGATTCTGATTCTGAAGAAGAATCAGAGTCTGCAGGCGATTCTAAAGGTAACTCTGACGAAGACTCTGGAAGTGATCCAGACTCTAAAAGTGATCTAGACTCGGATGGTTGCCAAGAATCTGGTGGTCAAGACTTTGGGGGTCAAACTTCTGGGAGTAATCATGCTTTTGGAAGTAGTCATTCTTCTGAAGGTGGTAATTCTGAAGGAAGTGTTTCTGGAAGAGGTCCAGAAGCTAACAGTGTTCCAGGTTCCGTTGAACATTCAGAACAAGTCTACTCTAGAGACCACAAAGAATGAGACTAATACCCAGAAGGTTTTCAGAGTTTGACATGTTACACGATACTGAAATAGACTCTGAAGGCGAAGTAATTAAGTGTTCCATGTTAGTAGACTCTGACCTCTGAGTACATAAGAAGCACTCAAGAAGAAAGTATGGATGAATGCCATGAAAGAAGAACTTGAGGCGATAGGAAGAAACAAGACTTGGAAGTTGACTGAGATTCTGAAGGAGAGGAAGGTCATCAGTGTCAGATGGGGGTTTCAAGGTGAAGTTGAAGTCAGATGGATCAAATTGGAATCACAAAGCGAGGTTAGTAGCTAGAGTTTTTTTTCAAAAACTTGGGCTGAATTACTTTATAGTGTTTGCACCTGTAGCTAGATATGAAACAATCATGTTGGTGATTACTATAGCTGCTAATAGGAATTGATCTATGATACATCTGAATGTTAAATCTGCATTTATGAACGGTCCTTTACATGAAAAAGTTTATGTGTCACAACCTCCTGGATTTGTGAAAAAGAATCAGGAAGGGATGATGTTCAAGTTGCATAAAGCTTTGTATGGATTAAAGCAAGTGCCCAAAGCTTGGAACTTGAAGATTGATTCATTTTTGAAGAAGCAAGGGTTTCAGAAATATGAGATGGAGTATTACATTTATGTTCATCATACTTATGGAGGCAATATGATTCTGGTGTGTCTTTATGTTGATGACATATTGTTGGTAATGAGTTGCTCTGATGAGATTGTCAAGTTTAAGAAGGTGTTGATGAATGAATTTGAGATGACTGAACTAGGAAAGTTGGTATAATTTATAGGAATGAAGATTTTGTACTCTAAAAAGGGCATCATTCTACACGAGCTAAAGTATGAACTTGATTCTCTGAAGAGATTCGAGGTGAAAAATTATAAGTATGCAATCACACCTGATGAAACAAATCACAAGCTAGATTTTGATGATGAAGGTGATGATGTAGATGCTACAACTTTTAAACAGTTGGTAGGCTCGCCGAGATATCTTTGTAATACCAGACCTGACATATGTTATGCAATTGGAATGGTTAGTAGGTTTATGAATAAACCGAAGTGGTCACATTACCAAGCTGCAGTTAGGATTCAGAGGTATATTAAGGGGACTCTAAAATTTGGATTTTTGTTCCCTTCTGGAGCTGCAAGTGAGTCAAAACTAATGTGCTACTCATACTCTAACTAGTGTGGTGATAGAGTTGACAAAAGAATTACTTAAGGATACTTTTCCAAATATCTAAGAAGTCTTATTTCTTGGTGCTCCAAGAAGCAACTAGTGGTTGTGTTGTCAAATTGTGAAGATGAATACATTGCAGGTGCTTTGTTTGCGTGTCAAGCTGTGTGGCAGCTGAATTTATTGCAGGATCTAAAGATCAATGTGATGATGCTTGTGAAGTTGATGATTGTCAACAAATCAACCATAAGCCTTGCCAAGCACCCAATGCTGTAGAGGAGAAGCAAACACATTGACACAAAGTTCCATTTTTTGAGGAATCAAGTTCAGAGTGGAGTGCTAGAATTTATTCAATGTAGCACCCAGAAGCAACTTGCAGATGTTCTGACGAAGGCTATCAAGACTAACCCTTCATCAATTTGAGGGATGAAATTGGTGTTATTGATTTTAGCTCTGAATGCGAATTAACGGATGGTGTTAAAGTGTAATTACACATTCAGAGTGTATTTGTTGTTAGTTGTTGGGTCCTGTGTTAGACTTTAGTTAGTTTGACCCAATATGGGTTTAGTATAAATTTTAGTTTTTCATTGTAACTAAAAAAACAAAATCGTTCATGTAACCGGTTTTTCAATTGAGTAAAATTTAGTTACAATTTTATATTTCTTCTTCCATCTTCATCTTGTTCATCTTTGTTCATCTTATTCCGCTGTGCACCAATAGTTAGCACATAGAAGAATTCAAACTCAAGACTTTGAGATAAGTACGCTCTCAAAACTAAAACCTTCACCACTAGACCGATCCTTGGGGATTTGTTTTTCTCATTATTACAGGCCACAAATTCCATGCTAAATGTGAAACAACGATATATATATATATATATATATATATATATATATATATATATATATATATATATATATATATATATATATATATATATATATATATATATATATATATATATATGAGCATATCAAGTGAGAGCATTTTATAATGAGAGATAAGAGGAACAAATATCAATCATTGGATTCATCAAGAGAGAGAATGTGGATCCATTAATGTGGCTTCCAAAATCAAATCTACATCACAATAATTTTGACATGTCAACAAAATTCCTAGGTCTATCGTGGTTCTATACTTTATTGTATGTTAACTACTCATTAATCATAAAAAAAAAAAGCATTACAAATAATATCATTAATAGGCTTCTGTTTCCTCAATATCATTATACCTCATCAAAACAAATGGCTATTATATTATTCAAGATAGGGTAATGCTAACTTGTGCCACAAAGACACAAGTTAAGAAATCAACTTTTAGAAACTTTATTTTGAAAAATACAATAAAGAAATTAATTTTATACTTTCATTAAAATCAATGCACAAGTTCCAAAATATTTTTTCTTCAATTAGTTATTAACTTGTGGTCTTGGGGCACAAGTTAGCATTAGAGCATCTCCAATGGTGCAACTCATTTTTAAGTTTTTTGTGGGACCCATTAAGACACATCATCTTAAAGCAACTCACTCAATTTTTAGTCAAATGGTGCAATTCTAAAGAATTCGTATTGGGTCCCACAATTTTACTTTATATATTAATATTTTATTCATATTAAATTTTAACGGCTAGTTTGAATAACTGCTAGTTTGAATAATATTTAAATATAATAAATACTAGAATATTGTATCTTATTACAATAGTTGTTGATACATAACAAGCACTATATAATTTTTAAATATAATAAATACTAGAATATTGCATATTATTACCATCCATATTTTTCTTTTAGGTTATTACAACGTTTTTCATGAAATTCACGTTGACTATCATTCATCTTAGAAGTGTCTGACATTATGAATTGCATTGCTTCAAACTCGATCTTTTCCTTGACTAATTTGTTTTCTTCCTTCTTAAGTCGTGATAGGTTTTCCATTACTTCCATTCTTTTATTCATTGTATCAGAAATACCACTAGAAGGAGGTTCAGTTGCATTTACATTTTCCTTTGCCTTACCTTTTCTTTTTTCCGCCTTTTGTCCCATTGGATGCTCTATTGGAGATAATGAGTTAAACTCATAACTTGAAGGTGTCTCTGAGTTTGGCGATGTCGTGTATGCACCGCTAGCAGAATTCTTTGCTCTCTTTGAAAATTTTTTGGTGGATGCTCCTATCCATTTAGGTTCATCTTTTAAAAGCCGTCATGCATACTCAAGATTGAATGGTGCACCTTCATCTTGTTCAAAAAAAGCATGTGCATTGATTAAGATATCTTCTCTGATGCCCCATTTTTTTTTCATGAACAGCTTGTTTGTAACACCCAACAAATTTTTGAACAAGGCCATTTATTCGATGCCATCGAGATTTTAATTGGCCTTGTAGCTTTTCTCGAGACTGCCCACGATATTGGTTATAATTATCGGTGATTCTTAACCAAAAGCTATCGACTTTTTGATCAACTCCCACAATTGGATCTATTGAAATATTGAGCCATGATTGCATAAAAAAGTGTATCCTCTTCCCTTGTGAATACCTCTCGAGGTTTTTTTTAATAGAACGCCTTTGTTCTTTTTCAATTGTAATATTTTCAATACCAACTTGAGTTGAAAATTGTGGAACTTGGCGTTCAGACATAAACCCATTTGGTGTTTCGGGTTCATGATGAAAAAAATTCACCCCATGAGTATTTATCTGTGGTCTGAAATAAATATTTGGGTTGTTTGGTGGCGGAAAAAATACGGTAGAGTTTGTTGGCGGTGGGGGAAATTGAGAATTTTGCGGATTAGAATTTTGCTGATTTTGCATGAGATGAAACATAGATTGTTGAAAATTATATTGATTAGGGTCCATTTGCCCTTAACAATAATAATTTGAAATAAGAAGATGAAAAATTTGGTAAAATATATGATCAATTGAAGGCTAATAAGAAGAGATTGTGAGAGAAAAATTAAAATACTATGAGTAAGGAATAAATTTATGAGATAAAATTTGATTAACATTTGCTTCTATTTATAACCAAATAAATTATAAAAAAAATTATAAAAAAGAAAAAGAGCCGTTGAACAACAACAACTTTTAAGTTATATTATTATTTTATTGAAAAGTACCGTTGCTTTGCACTATTATGTTTGCATGGCTAGCGCACTTCAATTTCCAAACCTTTCTTCCAGCTGGCGTACGAAAGTTGGAGAGGGTCTTACCTTTCAAGATATTTGTTTTCACTATGGGTTTTCGAATTTTCCATTATATATATATATATATATATATATATATATATATAGAGAGAGAGAGAGAGAGAGAAGGGATCATTTGACACCGGTGTCAAAGTATTAATTTTGACACCAAATCTTATCCGTTTATTATTATTAATCTAAAGGTTAAGACACATTCACTTATAACTAACACATGAGTTTTTTAAGAAAATATATCTTAATTTTTGAATTGTTAAGAATAAAGGGGTAAGATTTGGTGTCAAAATTAATACTTTGACACCGGTGTCAATTTATCTCGTCTTTTATATATATATATATATATATATATATAGGGCATATCATATGAGAATGACATATTTATATGAGAATATGAGAATGAATCTGAACCATTGGATTTTAAAATAAATGGTGGAGATTATGAGTGAATCTTTTTTTTCTCTCTCCTACTTCATTTATTTCAAGATACAGGAGAGAGAAAAAAAAGATTCACTCATAATCTCTACCATTTATTTTAAAATCCAATGGTTCAGATTCATTCTCACATTCTCATATAAATATGTCATTCTCATATGATATGCCCTCTCCATATATATATATATATATATATATATATATATATATATATATATATATATATATATATATATATATATATATATATATATATATATATATATATATATATATATATATATATATATATATATATATATATATATATATATATATATATATATAGATTCACTAAGATGCTTCTATCATCTTTAAGAGGATAAGACTGCTTAATTATAGGATATATCTATTGGTTCCATCAAACTAAATAAGAATAATACAATCCAACAATTAATTTTCTTTATTCATAAAAGTATAACTTCTATGTGATGGTTTTCTTAGTGTCATTTAGCTCATTTTGTAACTGAAAAAACTTATTAATTTTCTCTATTCATAAATGTATAACTTAGCTTTCATTTAAATTTAAATCTGTGTGACAATTTTCTTTATTACAATTCATTGTATATTTAATTATTTTATGATAATTAAAAATGTATTTATTTATTTATTTATTAAATCCATAATTTTAGGTGCTCATATCACAAATATCCATTTAAATTTATTTAGTTTCTTTTTGTTACAAAAAACTATAAAAACTATGTATTGTCTCTATTCATTAAAAAAATAGTATAACTACTATTTAAATGTAAAAACTTTCTTCATTACAATTTATTATATGTTTAATTATTTTTAGAATGAAAAATATTTTAAAATATTATTTAATAATTTTGTTATGATGATATATACCAAATATAATTTTCAAGATGTAGTAAAAACAAGGCCGGCCCAATTAGATAGAAGACCCCGTTTCAATTCAAAAAATGGGTCCAAATTTTTTAGAAAAATACAATTATTATAATAAATAAAAATGGCACATATATAATAAAATCTGTATTAGTAAAACAAATTTAATTATAATTATTTAGAATTTGATCAATCTCATTTTTTGATTGTATTGAATTTTTATTATAATATTTTTTTTAATTTATTAAATTTTTTTATATTAATTTATATATTTATTAATATTAATGCAAAAAAAATTGGATTTTTCAAAAGGTTAGGCCCTGTGTTGTAAGAGAGATTGTTATTTTTATTATATGCTTTAGGAGAGATTGTTACTCATATTTAATCAAAAAATT